>NC_137223.1:20527796-20557796 GCF_949987685.1 Ammodytes marinus
TTTTGTTGCCGCTGCTTTTCTCATTTTTAAGTATTTAAGTATGTTAATGATTTGTTGATATTAAAGTTACAGTTAAAACCATTGGGGCTGCATATTTTCATCACCAATTAATCTGTCAATTTATTTTTGATGAATTGATTGATTGTCACGTCAGACTAACAGTCCAAAACACAAATATATTCCATTTACAAAAAAAGTAAAACTGGGAAAGATCTGCACATTTTCACAGTTTAGCAGCTGGAATCTGTTATTAATTGACTAATTGGTGTATTTCTCGTCGGTTTCAGCTCTTTGCTATGTCATATTTTTGTGGTTCCCTGGACCTCAGTTTGGGAACCACAAGAACAGGAGCACTTCAGGCGACCCTCACTATCATGATGAATCTCAAATAAACATGTTTCCACTTAAGCTTTTGGACTGCGACTCTTTTCGCTGGCAATGGCACAGCTCAGAGTGAACGAGCCACAGGTGTGAAAACAATTTCCACGCGCGTGATATGCCGCTCGTGTGTCGCTCCTACCTGTGTCTGCTGGCTGCCCTCTGTCCCGTCTGAATACTGGACTCCGAGTAGCCAAGACCCCAACTCAGCCGGGCCAACGCGAGGGCCAGCAGGTAAAATAATAACGTCCCCATCCTCAGGTCCAGCGCGCGCTAACAGCAGATAAATGTCATTTAGTTTCCAAAAGTGTCTCGTAGAAAAAATGTCTCCGGGTCACTGCGTCCTGCTACTGTATCTTCAGTGACGCGCCGTGCGTAAATGGAGATGGAGAGCCATGACATCACAGGATGAGAAAACTCCCGCAAATCCAGCACGGTCCAGTCAAGTGCATTTCACACTAAACCTCGACGAAGCAACACAGTCCGGCTCCTACTGCTGCTGCTAAAGAGCGGAGCAACAACAAGAAAGTTTCCTGTCAGATCTCCAACGGCAGTCATGCCCGCTCCGCTCAGGGTCTCTCTCTCTCTCTCTCTCTCTCTCTCTCTCTCTCTCTCTCTCTCTCTCTCTCTCTCTCTCTGTTCGTATGTATCCCCTCCGCTCCCTCCCTCTACCCTCGTGTACCTCTCTTCTCAGTTTCTCGTTGACTGTGTGTAGCTCAACCCTATTCAGCTCCATTCAACTGAAACTGCTTCAATTGGCATTGTAAGGTCATTTGGACGTTGCCAGATACATTTTACAACTTAATAACAAAGGGTACAGTCCAAAAGAAAAAGGGAAACTTCGGAAAACTTAAAGCCCTTAACATAAAAAATACAATAGAAAATGGTAAGATGATATGCGTACTTATTCTGATATTTACTTGATAGCATGGATGTCTTTTGTTCACAATGTGAGTTTTCAAAATCATTAAAATTATTTTATTATTTGGGGGAAATAATCCATGTCTTTTATCTCTGTGTTTACATCTATTGTTATGTACAATTGTGATATCCCACATTTTAATTTGACTGATTTGATATGAATGTTCAAATACATGTTTAAGCACATACATGTGTGTGTGTGTGTGTGTGTGTGTGTGTGTGTGTGTGTGTGTGCGTGCGTGCGTGCGTGCGTGCGTGCGTGCGTGCGTGCGTGTGTGTGTGTGTGTGTGTGTGTGTGTGTGTGTGTGTATAGTGATGGCTATAGAACCCTTGACTTCTTATTCATTATCACAGTCAATCAGTCTGTCTGCCCTGTTTCCCTTTTGATCACTATGGCAGATTCCTATCTGATAAGTGGATGACAGCCCAACTCATGGGACAGACACACACACACACACACACACACACACACACACACACACACACACACACACACACACACACACACACACACACACACACACACAAACAAACGCACGTAGTAGCAACTCCTTATCCGTTGGATAAGCAAGCCCTGCTGGAGGTGTGATTGATGTTGCCGTACTCTCACAGCCAAGTCAGAGTTTGACTCCAGGCCATGATTTACATAGCACTTCATTTCCCCCTTCCTCCTCTTTCCCGTCATTATCTTTATCCAAATTTGTCCTATGAGCCAAAAAGTTAAAAATAGCAATCTGCAATCTCAGCAGTTCTCTGTTGAGAGATAAACTACCCAAAAGTCACTCTGAATTCTATGTCTTTCCAGTTCATTTTCAGTGAATTAAGTACAGTACATACAGTATGAACTACTTTCTGCTAACAACCCCGCAGTGTAATGCACAGCGTTTTATGGACACAGCCTTTCAAGTCTTGTGAGCTGAGCAGCACATGGAATGATTTAGAGATTTTTTTTTGATACTGTACATGATGGGTGATTTCCACAGCCCAGCTACCTTGCAGGCAGTCTTATTTTTAGAAGCAATCATGTTCCTCTTTCATGGTAAAAGGAACTGAAAATTAGAAATGGTGAAAAATAAAGAGCTTGAAAAAGTCCTCCGCACGCTCCATCAGCAGCTTCCAGGATGATGACATATGTTGTGCCTGTCTGCCACATAAATTGATTGAACTTCAGCTTTGTTTTTTAATCTGGCAGCACCTGCATCTAAAACTGCACACAAGCTCATAACACTCTTCAATTTCCAAGTGGTACGAACTTCCACATCTGATCCTGGAAATGTTACAGATTAATCTTGGCGAGCTTCGGCGTCAGAGAAGGAAGTAATTTAGGGAAGGAATTTGGCTGCAATTGAACAGGGTGTGACCGTGTCTATGTGTATCTGTCCGGACGAATAGCGTTTTTGAGGATTTATGGTTAACAAAGAGGGAATGTGGGCAATCATTTGTGCATTTGTACAACATGAATTCCATCCTTCTTCATAGCCTCCTTCACCCCTACTTTCAGCTCACCCCCCATTAGAGTTCCACTCATATCTGGTTTGTGTCATGTGTCATGTGGGTTGCCGAGGCCTCTCATTTATTCTCAGCCTTATCACTTACACTGCAGCCTGGCCAGCATCTCACCAGCGGCCACAGTTCATTTGAGCGCTACAGTAGCCAAGTTTCAGACCCCTAGCTACAGTTAATGGACCATAAGCTTTTTTGACAAAGTACAGTGGTGCCGACGATCACCAAACAGAGGTCACTACTTCCGAATGTGCTTAACGTGGCAAGCATTTTAATGCATTAAGCATGGATCCATAAATTTACGAGTTCTGGGAATTGACTACGCAAGACCGTGGCTAACTTTATGCGTGTGGCAGATACTTTGGCTCTTTTAACTGTCAAATAGATTTAAAATGATGGAGCGTTACCAGCTTAAGTGTATAGAAAAAAAACAAGACTAACATAGAGAGTGCTGCTTCTAAACACTGCCACTGCAGCCAAGCAACATACAACTAATTTGACTAATGCCCTGGGTTGGTATGGTTACCAGGTACGTGGTTTACATCATGCATGGACAGGTAGCATGTCCCTGTAATGGTCTAATCATCCTCTTCAGAGTGCCTGGCTACGCTACACTGTCAGTGGGGAGTCACACAGTCTGTGACAGAGCAGCTGGGAGAGCTGAACTCATTAGTGGGCCGATGGGAGGATTGCTGAGTTGGACATTCCTCTGTACAAGCGGTGGAGGAGATGCGCAGCTTTCATTGAGTGAAAATGTAGGGGAAGAAAATGGAACTGGGCCTCACAAAAGCTGGTCATGAAGAAAGAGAAAGTGTTCAGGGCTCTGTGGATATGTATGACCACAAATAAAAAAGATGCAGATGCAGATTGTTTTTCTGTTTCGTTTTGACGCCAAACTATTGTCTCTGCAGAGTTTGCCCAATGTGTCTGCCTTGCAGACTTCTTGTTTGTGTGATTGTAAATGTTTTAAGGGGAGTATATAGTGGATAAATGTAAACAAAATGGCAGTAAATCCTGTGCACTAAATACTAAATTGGAAGTGATTTTTGACGCAGCCTATGAGTTTATAGCCATGTTAGCCGTGATACCAACTAATTGCTTAAGTTAAAATGCTAACCTAGATAGATAGGATCCGTCCCAGATGGCATTTCACCGTCCTGTCTGAAAGCCTGTGCTGACCAGCTGGCCCGCATTTCCTGCAGATCCTCAACAGATCACTGGAGCTGTGTCGGCCCCATCTGAAGGACATCACAGGCCCCAGCTGGAACTTCTGCAGTTTGCTATAGCAAGCACACAGGACAGTGAATGATGATGATGTCAACATGGGACTGCTTTACATCCAGCGACACCTCAACTCCCCCAGGGACGTACGATAGGACCTTGTTTGTGAACTTCAGCTTGGCATTCAACACTAACAAAACACCCAAAAGTCCTCTGCCATCCAAACACATCTAGTTAACTGTACCACACCCCACCAAAGTCAATAAGTTTCATCCTATGGGCACCATGATTGTTTGTACAAAACTGCAATACATTCCATGTAATTGTTTTTGAAATATTTAAACTTCACATGAGGAACTTTAAATGTTTATGAAACTTGTGAACATTTCAGAGAAACATTGCCATCTCTAGAGCCTTGCTGCTAACATGGCCAGTAAAAATAACCTTAATACTTTAAAAATAAGCCATTTCTGAAAGCATCTGCTTATTAGTGTTACTCTGTTGCTCCATGTCTCCAGGGCCCACACATATTGACCCTCCCCTAGCCCCCAGGCCGTGATAACATTCATGTTGAAGATACCCAAGAGACCATGTCCTGTAGGACCTCTATACCGTTTGACAGTGTGACAGGCTCAATCTAGTTAATGTGCCGTTGACTTTGCCCGTTGCCCCTTCAGACGCTGCAGGGTGAAACTTTCCGATGACTCTCCTCTGCTTTCCCCTTTTCTCGTAGTTTGTTTCATTTGCCTGGAATCTCTGGCGCATTCGTTTGGTTTTATGCGGTTGGGTTTAGAGAATGCAACTGGACGGCATTTTATTTCCTTTCCTGTGGCTTACAATTATTGCATCTGCCTGAAAGGGCCAAATTGCAATTGGGATGTACTTGGATCGACCCTGTCAGCTGTGTGGCGTTCATTGGCTGGACTCTTGACCAAAGCCCTTGGGAAGATTAGCATTCCTGCGGGGGGAATGGGGTGGGGGGCACTGTTTCTATGCCATTATAAATAGGCAGGATTAGGCCATACACAACAAGACAAACAAGAAGGCTTTCTGTTGTAGCAACATACATCATGTGTTTATGAGGTCACCATTCCCCTAAAAAGTTACTTTACAAGTCTGAATTGTGTGCTCTTTGAAAAACTTAAATGTAATGCCCTCTATTGTTCCCATTGTACCCCATTCCTATTCTATCAACTCCCACTGCTTCCTCAACAGCCTTTATCTTCACTTTGTGTGTGTGTGTGGTGTTTGACCGGAGCATGTTTCCGATGCTTTGCGGCTGCCATGTTGACATTCTTTGAGGCTTGGCCTGCATTTCACATTTGTGCAGGTCAGGGTGTTTTGTTTGCTTTAACTATTATGGGAGACCCCTAGTTGTTATTTCGCACTTTGGAGGAACCTTTAAAATGCCTCTGCTGGCGCGGTATGCTCCGCTGCACAGAAAAAGGCTTGAGACTCGGGGGAGGTGTCTTTGGAGTGTACTTCTGTCAGGCTTCAGTCAAGCTTCTGGACTCCCTGACTGATTTTATTCTTCTCAAGCTTTAGATGGCCAGGCCACATGCACTCACAAGACAGCCCACATTCACACAAGCCACACTGGAGTGTTTGTGTGAGCAGCAAACATACAGTAGTCCTTAGCAAACCCAGGTTACTTATACATAACGTAATCTCATGTTTTCCCAGACTGTACACACACACAGCGGGTTTCTGAAACATATCTAGACTCTTTCATAGTCCTCCAACAAAAAGTTACTTCACATTAAAGCCTTGCCAGACAAAGACAAACAAAGCCTATAATGAAATGTCACTGTAGTGAGCCTGTTTTGACTCAGAAGGTGCTTTCAGTGAGAAATAATTGGGAATGGCACGATCAGATTCCAAAAAAGGTAATGTAAATACATTCAACGCTGCAGTGACCCTCCCTCGCAGGACAAGAAGTTCATTAGCCTCCGCCTTTAGATACTTTAAACTCCGGGGCTCCACTGGGTAACCTCGGTGTTGTGACAGGAATTCTTTATGATGCAGAGAAGTGGAGGAGAACGGGAGCGTGACTTGTATCCCACAGTAATAAGCTTTGACCTGAGTTGCGTTCTTGGACCATGATCGCGGTGTGACTGCACTTTATGGATGACGAATGCTACGTTTCATTTCTTCTGTCTGCTGTGGCAAGGCATTTTCTGGGAACACTTAGCAATAAAACTAATGGTGACTTATACCGCCTTTTTACAAAAACAACAACTACTCTCGCTACTTGTATTACTCGGCTGATGGTAACCTGGGAATTTCCAAAGCATGTCCAAAGAATACCACGGCCTCTGCAGAAAATGTTAAAATTTCTAAGAAAAACAGAACAAAAAACCATTGACATTTGATAATCTATGAAGTTGATGCGATGAAAATGCAAGCAAGCTGTTTATTATTACAAACACAGAGCAGACATAAAGCAACATTATCATTGATTTGGAATTGTGTTTCAGCTGACTTGACGAATGTAACAATATTGTTTTATCTCTGTTTTGGTTTCCACCACCTCCTGTGCTAAACACATGCCATTCTTAAGATGGTGATGTTGCATTCAATGGCAGGAAGAGAAGAATAGGAAGACCTCCCATTATTCTCGACGTGGGTGTTCGTGCATCGACCCCACTGCTGGCCCTGTGGTCACACCATTTAAATATCCTAAATTAGCTGTGTTCCCTGGGTTGAGTATTTGGAGCAGCTTGGTAAGATGTGTAACCAGACAATCTCTAGCTGTTATTAAATAAACGGAATCTAACGTATTTATGTTGATATTGGATTATCATTAGATTAGTACAGGCTAATTGGCAGTGATAGTGACTTTGCAGCCATTCTATTCCAGCTTAGTTTACACTTAAGAGAGACACTTAAGGGAGACGGAATAGCTGCCAGAAATCCCCAATATCTCTGACTCGGATTTACAACTTGGAGGCTGACTGCAACAGTTTTTCCAATACAACTACAGATTACGTTGTGAACAAAAAGACATGAACACAGAATAAATGCTCTGGTATGTTCACTAGCTGCCCGCCAACGTGCTCTGTGTGCTACTTGGTGCTGGGCAGGTAGTTAAGTGTACAGTGGGTTTATCAGAGCTTTATTTTGCTGGGAACAGCTGCCTGCTTTGGCTGGAAACAATGCAATTAAGAGCGGTGAGATTGAACGAAAACAGTAAAGTTGCGAGCCATAAAACCATTGCCATTAAGGGGCCTCATGCATCAACTTAAGTGTTCTTACTACTACCCATACTTTTTTTCTTTGAGGCTTGTTCGTATGAGTGTTCCAAGTCACACACATGCATTTTAATTTATCCAAGTTCTTGAGGCCTATGTATTTTTTGGTTTATGGTCAATGGTTTATGGTCAAAATGTATTCAGATTAAGGCATTATGATTCACCAAAGCGTACATTTAATGTATTCAACTGTAAATGAGTGACACAATTGTGACACAATTTCTCTTGAGTCACTGGAACCCATCACAGATCTGCTCTGGTGAGTGGCATTAAAAACCCCTTTATAGTTTATCTGAATAATCCAGTAATAATTCTCTGCGTTTGAAGCTGTCACATTACACACAGTTACCTGACCGGTTGGTGTTATAACATTTTTTCTGTCTTTCAAATTGATTGTGAATTATTTGTAAAGCCTACTAACCCAAAATATAAGTATGGTTTAATTATTGTGCTTTCGCTCTAAACGCTCGTAAAATCAGATACCCTCCAACACTAGCACGGGCTTGCTTCCGTTTATTTTCTCAAGAGACGGTGTCATCACTATCACTATGTAGAAATAAATACCCAGACCTTGGTCTTGGCCCTTTCTGTCCATCCTGCACTGTTGAAAGTGGTGTCCCAGTGATGCCGGGCGGGGCGTAAGGGGAAACAATTTCCCTATCTTTGCAGTCATTAGCCCCGGCCCTTATCACCACAGATGTTTGTCTTGGAAGTCCTGCATTGGCACAGCCCTTGTAATGATGAGAACGGCATTATGCCTCATGAAGATGAATGAGTATTGAACTGGTGTAGTCTCAGAAGTTTTTTAAAGCTGAACTATTTGTTTATTCATTTTTTATTCAGAAGAATGCACTTCAATAGTCCTATAATGCACAACATGCCGCTCCATATATCAAACAGATTGTCTCATATTGTCCTACTGCATAAGAGAAGGCAAGGGATTGTTGGGGAAATCATGCAGCGCAAACGGAAACTGAATGCAGGGCTTAAGCTATCAATTTACTCTTAAGTACCGCATATCTCTATTAGAGCAATAATGGGGCATACACTAAAAAGAAAACGTTGCTCTTCTATCCTTATTTTCACTGTGGGTAATTGCTGACGTGTGCACTCTGTGTAAGCTACTTAATAGCTACCATTGATGGCACGCTGGGTGAATGAAGCTAGGCCTTTTTCGCTGTGAGACGAGTCCCCTGTCGTCATACAAGATGAAATCAACCTCCTGTGTGGGCTTTGTTTGAAGAGGCTGCGCTCATAAACAAACCACGAGGGAGTTGCAGCAGGATGTTTATGGGGATATGAGGTAGAATGAATTAGGAACCGCAGGGGTTTAGGCATCACACACACATACAAACACTTATTCACATACAGATACACACGCCACGCAATGCTATGCCTTCTGGAGTTCTGTATCGAGACACCAAAAGTCCAGTAAAAGTAGAACACGCTGCTCAACTTCAGCAGCACCTACTTTTATATTCAGCAAAAGTACCGCAACAACTTTTCTGTTTAATTTTGCCGCGCTCTGTTGACTGTGCTATAAAAGTCCTTTTTCTCACACTATCTGCGGGGGAGAGCAGCTGGGGTGGATTTGCTCGATAGAAACATGGCAGACAGACGGAGAAGGAAAAACTACAAGGAGGAGAAAGAGGGAGTGTCCAGTACCCATCTGCAATGTTTTAACCCTGAACCTAAACCAGAAGCCCAACACCATAACACACTCACACACACACACACACACACACACACACAGTCCAAATGCGTGAATTAAAAACAAAAGATTTGCACAATTTCTCCATTTATGAGCCTTCCACTTGCCGCATAATGTTTACCATGTGTCCCGACTCCCGAGCCATTCCACGCATCTTGCGGCAGATGCTTTGTTGTAGTGTTCCTCTCCCATGGGAAAACAATAACTCTAAGTTTTACTCTTGTTTATGACTTAGCAGTCTTTGTTATCTGCGCTCAGCTTATTTACTCCATTTAAAAGGAGCTTTTTACAGTGCAACAACCCCTTGTTTAAACTTTCCTTCTGAGGCAGTTACTCTTGGGAAAACATTAGTCCAAACTCTGAACAACAGCTAGATTTTGGCACAGTAACGGGCTATTTGACATTTAGACTGTGTTCTACTTACCATTGGTTATTTGTGCTTTGTGTGTGAGTGTTGTGATGCTGATACATGGAGATGGAAAGTCCAATTTTTGGGTTTTGTACAAGGATAAAGAGACGAGTTGTTGTCCACTGTCTCCCAGTTTCAGATGACGTGCATCCACCCTGCAAAGGTGTCCTTAAGCATAAGACATCGTAATTATCACTTAAAACTCCACTTTTCAGTATTCTGCTCTCCATTGCTGACTGATTTAACACAGCTGTGGTTCCACCTATCCGGTTCATAAAAACATTCACACCACCAAAAACATGGTGTCAGGGATGTCTTTTTCTGGAAAAATCCCCACAGGAAGTCATATGTGCTTTTGCTTCCAGCAGCAACAACAGTGTGGACTGTATGGGATAATAAGAGGGATAGGGTATTAATATTGATATATTTTCTATTATGGCTGCGGGAGCTGAGATTGGAAAAAGGAAATAAAAGGAAAAAGATAAACAAGATAGTGTAATAGAGCATTAGCAATATTCCCCATTTTAATACACCACGCGGATGATCACCTTACAAATGCGTCATCGTAGTTAATTAATCCTGCATGATCCCATTTTAAAGTGTCAAAAAATGAAGACTGAAGTGATCCCAAACTCCTACTCCCAAACTCCCTAGAAGGACTTGTCCAGCCTTGAGAATTTAGGGCCTTGTGGGGGCCAAACTCATGCTTCACTGCATACAGCCCAACCTGACCGCTCAGCTGTTGCCCTCATGTAGCAGCAAACTGCAGGCTGCAAGTTTAATGAGAGTATAGTAGTACTATAGTAGTTAAACAAGCAAAAGCCCTAAGTGAAGAAAGCCTTTCTGTGTGTGTGTGTGTGTGTGTGTGTGTGTGTGTGTGTGTGTGTGTGTGTGTGTGTGTGTGTGTGTGTGTGTGTCTGTGTGTGTGTGTGTGTGTGTGTCTGTGTGTGTGTGTGTGTGTGTGTGTGTGTGTGTGTGTGTGTGTGTGTGTGTGTGTGTGTGTGTCTGTGTGTGTGTGTGTGTGTGTGTGTGTGCGTGTGTGTGTTGTGTATGTGTGTGAGAGGAGAAGAAACAGAGCAAAGGGAGAGAAAATAACATTTAAAAGTGTTGGTTCTTTTTGTGTGTGTGCATGCTTGTTTGTGTTTGTAGGAGTGCACCATCTTATAAACCAGCCCGTGGCCTCTAGCAGCAGCTGCAGGCAGCAGCGTAACAGTGAAATCCCATCCAAAGCAAACAGCACGCTACCTCTGTTTCACTTCGGATACCCGCTACTTGGAATTCTTGTTTCCTAAAAGGCGCTCTTTGTCCCCGCTGACGTGTATTGATCTGGCCAGGCACGTGGGAGTCCAACCTCGGTTAAAAAACTGGCCCAGGAGGGCTGTTTAGCTGAAATAGATACAGCCACCTGAGTATGCATGCTGAGGACAAGTAGCAAAGTTGATTAGTGGCCCTCGCAGATGCTCTGCTCCCCACACCACCTCCTCCTCTACCTTCCTTCCTCTTCTGCCTTGTCCCTCCAGGCGAGAGGCCCAAGGCTTTGAACAATTAAATATAAAGTACTGCTATGGCTTACAACTGTATAATGCCAATTGCAACAAAGTACTTTTTTATTCAATTTACAACTGTTTCCATCTCCTCCCTGTGCTTTGATGGGAATGAGCTCAACAAAACCCATTTCAGCTCTGAAAAATCATAAGCACCAGTCTGGAAATGTGAGGAATCCTGTATTAACCTTAAGGTTTTTATGTACCAGTAGTAAGGCAAACCCTATGGTTTTTTCCCCCTCTAACGCCTCCACCCAAACGGTAAGACTAGAGGTGATCACAGCCCACACATGCCAGCATACAAAGCTCGGCATTCATACTTTAGTCTACCATCCTCGACGCCCACTGCTCTGACAGCGTACAGAAAGCAGCAGCCAACAGGACGGAGGAAAAAGTAGAGCTGATATTTCACGGAAAGGAAAAAACCTGAATAGCACTGAATGAATAGTCCCCTCGACACACAGTTTCTAGCATTGACATCTGAAGGGGTAGTGTTTGAGGACAACACACTACTGTTTGGAGCTCTACCACTCTTAATCGTCAGGAAAAGCAAAGGTGTAACTGCTAGCCGACTACAGTATGTCCCATGGAAGGAGAGGTTGTTTATACTGCAGAGAATGGTGTGAGAAAGACTGTCTGTGGGTTTGAGTCGAGCTATTTATACTTCTACTATATAAGGTCTTCAGTGCTCACTCCAAGAGCTCGCAGGAGTAGCAATCCACTTGAAACACTAGTGTGTTCCATACATCAAATGTGGGCATGAGGAATCTAGTCTCTTATGCACTGTCCACTTTCAAACCATGACCCCTGAATCTCAAGCTCAGCAGTTTACAGCAGTTTAAGGGGGGGATCCCAGAATTTTAAAGCCGTATTCTTGTGCAAAGCAGTGCAAGCCTCCTAAAGCTTTCAAAAAAAGTATATATTAATTTAAATGCTTGTCCCTGGGTCCAAAATGAGAGTAGCCTAAATGCAGAAAGTATCCAGGATAAACTATTGTAGCCAACCACCTGGTGAGCTGCATCTAGGTCAACATGCCAGCTAACCACCAAGCTGCCTGCCATCTGAACACAGCAGCTAATTAGAGAAGTCGACACCACTAAAGAGAAGATTAAGTTATGTCATTTTCTTGAAAAATTAAGGAAAATCAAATAAAGTGCCATACAGTTGGTAATCAAATGAGCTATTAAAAGTATGATGTTGAGTGTCTTTTCACTTTCATCAAGCAGCTAGCTTGGTTAGCATACCAGATCGCAGGACTCGCAGGGCCAGTGGCCAAACTTGGCTACTGCAGCTGTTGAGCTAACCTAACAGCTCTAACAATATCCATCTGGTCTAGTCACAACAGTCCTTCAAGCTTCAACTGTTTATGTACTGGACAGTTTACTTTGTATAATTTAATAAAAAAAAATACATATTAAAGAGGAGACATGAAGATGTCCCAACTAACAAGCAAGCTAACAGTCGGCTAACAAATTGTTAGTGCAGTTTACCCCCTTACAGAGGAGGTGAAATAAAAGTAGATAGCAATAATTTTACATATTACTGTAAATGCTAGTTTTTACCAGGCCTGCAGACCCTGACAAATGCCAGACGTTTCCATTAATGCGTGTGCCAGGAACCATGTCCAGTGCTGGGTGGGAAGGCCAGCCACCTTGACCTCAGCAACGAGCCAGTGAAAGGCAGGGCTCACAGATCTGTGCAAAAGATTTCCTTTTATCTCTGAGAACTGGCAGGCAGAGCGGTTCGACTTCTTATCAGGGACTGTTCTCATGCCATGCCATGTCATGACATCACCAGCCCCGAACCAATAAACACTGGATACATTAGAGATTCATTTGTCTGAAGGGGTTCAAGTGAAAGAATGAAAACGGTTCAGTGATTCAAAACATTGTAAATTCTACTTCAGACGATTTATTAATTCAGTGCCACTATGTTTCCATTCTATGCCTTCATTTGTCCATCGTTGTCAAGCTGCTCCATTATCTCCACCGTGCTTCACTGAATTGTGGGATATACACACTGAGTCAGCACCTCCTTCCCCAGGCCTACTGTTATGGTAAAACATTCCTTGGACATTACCTTATTTCTACTTTTTAATTTCAAACTGTACTTTTGGGAATCTCCCTTCTGACAGACAGCAGCACAGGGGCCTCTGGCTGCCAAGGTTGTAGCACTTATGGGCTCTTGCTGTGTGTGTGTGTGTGTGTGTGTGTGTGTGTGTGTGTGTGTGTGTGTGTGTGTGTGTGTGTGTGTGTGTGTGTGTGTGTGTGTGTGTCTGTGTGTGTTAGGTTTTTTTGTTTCTGTGCATATGTGTATAAAAGTGTGGGTTTGTTGGATTGTGCTTTACGATGTATGTTTTATGTCTAAACATTTGGAAAACCGCTTTGAGCCAATTCATTACTAAAAACGAATAAGGCAACAAATAACATACAATGAGGTTGACAGATGATGTGCGATGAAGCCAAGGTATGTGTGAGTGAAATGTGTGTTCTGCACAGTATAGCAGCTTCAGAAAGTGCTCAGGCCCTTTCACTTTCTGCACACTTTGGGCCAGATCCACAAATAATTGATTGCTTGCGCTAATAGCACCACGATTTGCAGAGAAATAGCACCCGCAATCTGCATTGTTTTAGCACAATATCCACAAAATAATTTGCACTGATATGCCACAAAGTTTAGCAACTAAGTGCAGTGTGTGAAGCAGATCTCTTCTCAGTGTTTCATATGGTACCGTGCCATCTGCACTGTGTCGCGGTTGCGGATGCTTTATTAAGACGATCGGCCAGGATTTGATGGTGATGAATGTTCTATAATCTGCTTAACATCCACACAGGTCTGCTAACACATATTACAGGTATATCTGTGCAATAGTTTGTACTAAAGCAGCCCTTATTGAATAATCCTGAACTCCATCAGTAGAAAACTCACTTCCCATCTGAATATAGATTTCCCCCATTAAGAGAAAGGAAAATTGCGCCCGATATAGAACACAGTTGTCAATAACGTTAAATAACACCTCTATTATTGCCTTTGGCAATTAGTGATGGTCAGTAGCAGAAGCACAGTGGCCTTAGTAGGTGTGAAATGAAGGAAGTTAGGAACCACCAGAAATCTTTCTAGAGTTGTTTGTCAGGCCAAACTGAGTAGGACATTTTCTCAATTTAACATGACATCTACAACGCATTAAAGAGTGCAATACACGAAGGAGTTTGAATACTTTTTGAGGCTAGCGTATAGTATTAGTGACATAATCTATTATGGTTTCAGAGGCCCAGTAGCCATGCGGATTAGCAGCAGGTGGCCAATAGATGACTGTTTGGTGAGCCAAAGGAATCCAGCTTGTTTACTTGACCTTGGCCCTGCCATTGATTGCTCATGACCTAAAGTGGGACTGTTTATAGAGAAATGTAATCTGCTCAGGAGCATTATTAACTTCTGCCACCATGGATGTTTTCTAGGCTCTTTTTGTACCGTAAGATGAGGTGAAGGCAATGGCATTTAGCTCCCATTCAGGATATCTTGAGTGTGTTGAATGCTGGAATAAATTGGAGAATGGATTAATCCGCTCTGTTTGGTGCTGGGTGTGTAGTGTACAGTGGAATTATTAGAGTTTTTTGCAACAACAATCATTGCAAATAACTCCTATACAAAAACTTTTTCTCTTTGTCAAACTTCCCCATAAGATGCTGTATTTTATTCCATTTTAACATAGGCTATAGCAGCTAGCTTTCGAATGTTGATCTCCATTCTCAGTATGTCTATGTATGAATATCATTAGCAGTGTGTCAAACGATCTGAAGGATCCCTTTGTCTGTTTGAAGTGTACATACCTGCGGGCATGGCCACAGCAACTTCTTTATGGGTCAGCATGTTATGTCTATGTTTTGTCTTTACAACAAGTCTCTGATGCTGCAGCTGTTGGCAATTTCAATAACCCTGTGGTACTCATTTTGAAACTGTCTGTACTGTTTAACACCTGTGTGAGTTGCTACTGTCAGAGTGTTATTGCGTTGTCGTCAGGGGGTTGCTCACAGGAGTTTGTCCAGCTTGGTTATTGTCCAAACCTTTGCTGCTGTGAAGAGTCCCACTGACTCACATCACAATCACAGCCAGGAAGTTGAGTAGGAGGACAGTTGGAGTCAGTTGGTGTCTCAGGTGGCTGGGCCAGACAGTGATAAGATCAGTGAAGTAGCCTGTGTCACGGCTGCCAGAATTAAAGAAAGAATAAAGGGAAAACTGCCTCTGAAAGAAACGTCAAATGTTTTTAGACACTAAAGTTGTACTTTTCTAATCAGATCTATGAGGAAAATCAATGATATTTGTATTGTTTTTCTGCATTCAAATCTTCTATGGTGGCTTGTTCCTGTCTGGGAAGACTGGCAGACACAGATCACAGTGTGAGCAATTCAACTTAAAGTTTAAATATTTACTTTGTCTCAAACTGTGTGTGTGTGTGTGTGTGTGTGTGTGTGTGTGTGTGTGTGTGTGTGTGTGTGTGTGTGTGTGTGTGTGTGTGTGTGTGTGTGTGTGTGTGTGTGTGTGTGTGTGTGTGTGTGTGTGGGTGTGTGTGTGTTTGTGTGTGTGTAGTGGCTGCACCCTGCTGCTCTGGGATCAGAAGCTGGAGATTCTTGGCGGTGAAGGGCAGCAGCAACAGTGAAGGGCTGTCATGTACGATTAGCCCCGAGACTAAGTGGAGACAGAAATTAATTTACCACACACACGCAACAGCAGCAACAGCGCCAACAAAGCATCGCTTCCGCCGACCTGAAGTAACTTCACACATCAAACACACACGCACACACACACACACACACACACACACACACACACACACACACACGCACGCACGCACACACACACACACACACACACACACACACACACACACACACACACACACACACACACACACACACACACACACACACACACACACACACACACACACGCCAACAAATATCACACTCTGCCCTCCCAGGCCTCCCCCCAATAAAAAATCCCAGTGCCTAAAGCTCACTCCCTGCAGTGCAGTATATAGTCACTCCACACTTCCTCTGAGCTGTCAAGGGGACGGATTATGAACTGCCATATTCCTGTTCTTTGGGCAATGGTCACTTGATAGTTATGGTTGCTGTCGGCTGAAAAACCTTGAATCTGCAGTAAGTCATAGGGTTTTTTAGGGTCTAGGAACAGTAGTGTTGTCTCAAGCTGTCATGTTCCAGATGTTCCAGCTTATGGAAAACAAAATTCAAGTAAATTTTGTGTGCTTTATCGACAATGACGATACTACAGATATCATTAAATCTTCCGGCCGGCTAACTTTGATTCATGTGCACTACATTTTCATTAAAAATAAAGTTTCATTTCCTCTCTTTTGGGGTATATTGAACTGTTCTATGAGACTTGTTGTGTGTTTTATATTGCAACAATTGCACATGCTTCAATTTTTTAATTTTTTTACTTTTTCCGTTATTATCCCTATACTGTACTCAGTGACAATGCTCTGGTCAAGTACTTTAGTCTTAAATCACAGCAGCGAAGGGTGACCTTTGTGAGACTACTGTTTGGCCAGGAGACACTCACAAACTTCAAAGTGATATGATTGATCATTTACGCTTTGCTGAAACAGAACTGGTTCCATCGACTACATGCCTCAAAACTCTTTTGATTGAGCGTTCAAGGGGAGCTAATCAATAAAGCACACTGGGTATGGCGAGATCACAGAGATGACTGTAGAAGTGTTACTGTAATTTAACTCAATGACGAACAAGACTGAGAGTCCACAGGCACGCTCTATGCTATTGTACAAGCGCACAGCAGTACGTTGAACAGAATGGTCACTTTTTATTCTAATTTTCAGGTTCAAAATTGTAATTTGGGTTTCAACTGGAAACAGTTTTCATTTTGTAGTGTCCAAAAAAAAACTTTTAATTTGTCACAGTGCCCATTGCTAAATCCCCTCTTTCCAGCCTCTGTCTGAAATGCTCAGTTTTAGCTCTTGCTAGCTTTTGTCTCTTTAAGACCCGCCTTCCAAAAACCCAGTCTGCTCTGATTGGCCCTGAATCTAACTGCCGGTTTGAATGTAACTGCCAGTTAGATTCAGGGGTATCTGGGGGTGAACTTACTGCAGGTGGAAGTACTGTTAAGTTAGGTTGGTAATGAGGGGGTGTGGTTTCTCTCTCCCCTTATGACATCATAAGGGGAAAGAGATCTGACTGGGGTTTTTGAACACAGGTTTTCAGAAAGGGGTAGGGGGAGAAAAATGCCAGTTGAGATCGTTGAAAAAGTACATTAAGGAAGTTGAAGGATGTTGGCAAGATAGCATTTGCTGATTTGTATGTCATTAGGTTTTCAGGTATTTTGTTTGTCATGGACCAACATGTTGTTATTTCATGGTGCTAGATGGTACTCAGTGGATCTTCAAAGTCAGGTACATTGCCTTCCAACAATGTCTCTTCCCAAGTGTTTACCAACACATCATCTACTCCACGCCTTCCGAAGACCTTTGATATCTGTATCAAATTTTGGTTGTTGAGCGATTTCACTCAAAACCCAAGATGTCAGACCAATGGGCGACATGACAGCAGCACAGTTCTTAGGAATTGGCCTCTGGGGACCATAGGCGATCTATCCAACATTACAACATTACAGACCAACATACATTATATCCATCATATCTTTATGTTATATCTTAACATTTTTATATTGCTTGGTTAGGTTGGTAATGCTTAGACTCTCTCTTTACCTTGCTCAAACCATCTGTCTTGTTTCTCTTTTGAAGTTGGACTAAATCCGTCTGAAACTGTCAGTGGTGTTTTATGTCTATACGCTTTTCTGGCTCACGTTATGGTCACGAGTCCAAGCTTTATTGTAATTCATCATTCTTAGCATTCACGCATATACAGTACATTTACACACACCCTATCAAGTCTGAAGTGTGGCCCCCGTATGTCTAATATGATAGCCCCATCCATTCTGAAAGATTTAACTGCACGGTGAAAGGAGGCAGCCAGTGAAAATGAAATTATCAGCCTTTGAAAACAAAAGCAGCGAAGCAGATATGATAAGCCTCTGTGAAGTTCAGGGAAGGAGTAGCGATGTGTTTCTTGAAGGTGATTCAAACCAGACCTGGGCCAAACAACTTTTGCCAAGAACTTTTTCTACATATTGTCTTGCACAACAGAACCACGAAGAACCGGATTGGGAGGCTTGTCAGAACCATTCTGAATATGTCAGGTCATTTATCACATTCATTCTGAGATGCTTTCCAATGACTTTCTAGAACTTGGCTGCCCTTATCCTGCTCTTAAAGGTCCCGTCAGCGAACCTTGAGAATGTTGTCAAAATCACGTTTAGTCAAAATCAGTGAATATCTCGTCACGATTCATACCTGTCCTGACTGTGTGTGCATTGAAAGAAATTGTTAATACATAGCCTAAATGGGCATGTAGCTATGGTGAGCCCCTTTGTTTACATACCCTTTGTTTAGGCTAAATACCCATTTGTGGGTATTAACACCAGATCTTTTTTCAGCTCACACACAGTACAGACAGGTAGCTACTCATTTGGGGATATTCTGGCGATTTTGACAAAAAAAAAGGCGTTCTCCGGAATTGTCAACTCCACCTTTAATTAGGCTCAAAATATCTGTGCTAACTAGCCTAGATTAAAAACAATAATATGATCTTTACAGCATTTAAAGTGCCAAATTGCTTTTGCTTAAAACTCTAGAAATGTTTTTGAGGGGGTCACTAACAGGCTTCCTCACATGTGCCCTTGTGGTTCAGGGGATCCATCCATCCCTCATCCATTTATTCATTTGCATCCGTCCTGCCTAAGCTCCCAGCAGCTTTCCTGTGCTGAGCAGCAGCACTGTCACACTTTTTCATGCGTGTCAGAGCAGCGGGTATTTTATGTTCCCCTCTGCCCCCTGCAGGTCCCTCCACTGTGATTTAGAGTCAGAGAAGAGGGAGGCCAGAGCGGGGGGCCGGGATGGAAGAAGGCCTCCATCCTTCCTGCGTTCAAACGGTCCCGCTGGGGAAACAGTTGAAGGTAAGATCTGAGATGTGAAGAGATCCACAATGGGGGATTTTTTTTTTACTGACAAAGCCAAGATGGGGTCATGCTTTTTAAATATACTTTTTAAAGATACTCTAACTTTTAATGTTGAATGTCGTTCAGTTTATAGTGGTTTGTGAACCTTCAAATACATATGTAGTAACATTGCGAAATGTTATCATTATTCCAGGCTTCAAAGTAAAATAATTGAATGAAAAGTATTTAGTATAAATATATCAGCATTTCAATCTTGATCTACACATTTTAAGCGCTTTTTTATTTCAAGCATTAGAATTTATATGAAGTTGCGATCTTTATCCATCCAAGTCCAATAATAAGTGAAATATTGAAAAATAATTCACGTACACATTCAGGGTTCAAGCAACAATGTTTTGCCCGCAGCATTTCTGTGTGACAGGCCATTAATAAAAAGCAGGTGACCTACTTTTCCAAAGCTGATGTTTGTTTGTAATACGGTTCCTCGTCTTGGTACATTTCAAGGAGCACTTAGGAGACCAAACTCCTTCTAAAAAAAGACAATGATGGAAGAAGTGAGGAATGCGGCGGGTTCATCAGATCTCAGAGCGCCCCCTTTAAAGCAGTGATAAATGTGAAGCACTCTTTCAAGGTGTAAGGTGATCAAAGGCGTGGCAGAGGTCTGGCCTTGGTTTACGAGAGTATGGCGGTCAGCTGACGGGCCCCCGGGTTCAGAGGGGGGAATTCACTTTTCCACAAAGCACACATCTGGGTTTGGCCCCCATGAATGAGCTGAACTAATGCCCAATCCTCTGTGCTGCCTTCTTCACCCACTTCCTGTGAATTAGGGAGACTTATTATCCTCAACAGGCGTCTCACCCCCCCCCCCCCCCCACCCCCAACCTACCCCCCTCTTATCACATGGTTAATTGTTTTTTTCCGGTCGTCATGTTACATCGTTACTGTCCTCAGGGAACCTTCTTATTAAAAGATGTCAAACATTTTAAATAGATTGGCCTTTGTGCCTTGGACAAGACAGATTTTGCCTTCATGAAAGGAGAGTTAACTTACATATGACGATGTGTACCCATATTACATTTATGAAAACAAACTTTTAAGTCTTCTTTAATATTATTTATCAAAGGTACTGAATGTGTATTTTCTCAAGAGCCAAAGTCAGGAGACTTTAAGTGGCCAAAAACCAGGTAAGACTTGGACAGCCATCAACATTATGAAACAATATTGGATATGTTTTTTTTTCCCCTGACATTATGGGTTGACATGATCCATTTAGCCACCTATAGAAGGATGACTAATTTGAACCACATGGCAAACCTGAGATGGAATAGTCCAGTGCATGCCTGAAAAACAGTGCTAGTGGATTTTGGCAAACACGATGAGGTGTAGGTTTATACAGTAGTGGTTAAATGATGGGAACGTGATGACATCTAAAAATTAAACACGGGAGCCTGAACAATGGGGTGGATGGTTTTGTAAGGGTGAAGTTCGCCGGTTGGGCAGATCATTTCAAAGGGAATCCATGCACTGGAACTGCTCAAAACCTGTTTTAGATCCAAATTCCCAGCATTCCCTGCTGGACCTCATGGAAAACACAGCATCTAGAGCTCAGACTGAAGAAGAAAGAGAGGAGAAAAACAGACATAGGGGATTCGTTTGGTTTCTTTTGTTCTTTTCTCTTTCATTCCCCCTATTTTTAGCTGAACCCTAAATCAACTGAGTATTAAAACGTCTTGTGCCTTGTCTCTGTCCACTGCTGTATGCAACAGACAAGAAGAGCTTATACACTGTGCCTGATTTAGTGCTTCACTTCTGTGGTATCACACCACAGCAGCAAGACAGGGACGGACCTATTTCTTTCTAAACCGGCATTGGCCACTTGGGGGCACGGCAACAAGCTGCTAACACAACACATGGCATAATCTCATGAAAGGGATACTGTTAGCGTTGCATGAAGTTGTGTACTCCCTCTCGCACTGTAGAATGAACAAGGAGGAACAGACCAACACTTTAGTTTTTAACTAGCTATTTATGTTATAGAAGCAATAGTGAAATTAACAAAATCATCAAAAGAAACAAAGACCACAACAAAGATTTCTTAAGAAGCTTCATGTTGGCAAAATCCCTCTGTTACAAATTACTGTCCGCCAACAAAGCCACAAAGGGATTTGCAATGGTAATTGGAAGCCCTTTTTACCATACGACATAACATAAATCACATTTTTACCAACAGAAATAAACGTATTGATGTATTTTCTACATACAGATCAGATCAGTCCCAGTAAGAAAAATAACTTCTTAACAATGAACAAAATTAAGATGGTACATATCAAAAACCATACTTAAAAGCGCAGTAGACGGGAGGGACACGGCACAGCATCCCCTTTTCACATAACATGTAGCTTTTTGGTCTGTTGTTATTATAAAAATAATTGATTATTGCAACTTCAATATGTACATTAAACAGTTATAACTAATGTACTCATTGACTGTGTTATATTGCCTATACCCCAAATCCTAAAATCTCCTTTCGCTTCACTGTTTATGTTTAGGGACTCACTCAGCACTGTTCACAACAGAGCTTCAACATCGTTATTCCTTCACAGCCACTGGGTAAAAGAGGTTAACAGTGGCCGTAAATGTGGGGGTAAATTTAGTTAAACGAGCCTTGACGGAAGACCCTAAAACACATGCTCGGTCTCAGGAAGAAAAGACCTGGTGCATCCCCTAGAGAAAATGTAAAAAAAAAAAAACCTATTTGCCAGAAGTGTCAAAGGTCAGCCCAGTGTGACCCTGACGCTATGTTTGTTCAGTGGGTCGCCACCTGGATCTGTTTCTAATTGCGGACGTGGACTTAAAATATGTCTTTGTTACAGTCGGGGGAAGTGGAGGTCGTTTATTAAACAGGTGGGTGCGGGAGGTGGTGGGCAAGTCGACAGGTCAGTTTGCTGTGTGTGTGTGTGTGTGTGTGTGTGTGTGTGTGTGTGTGTGTGTGTGTGTGTGTGTGTGTGTGTGTGTGTGTGTGTGTGTGAGAGTGTGTGTGTGTGTGTGTGTGTGTGTGTGTGTGTGTGTGTGTGTGTGTGTGTGTGTGTGTGTGTGTGTGTGTGTGTGTGTGTGTGTGTGTGTGTTAGCTGAAAGGCGGGGGAGTGTGTGTGCATAAGTGTGTGGAGGTGTAAATATTACTTATGCCACTTCAGTATCTCTTTCTGTCTCCCTCTGTTTTCTTGTTTGCTTCTTTTTCTCTCTCACCAGTTGATTACATACAGTACATTACAACAATAATTTTTTGTACTACAATTTTTTCAGAAATATTTGAATACATATGCAAATTTAGCAATATCTAAGTAAGTATGCATACATTTGCATCTCTTTAAAAACCAACAATCTAGATGATGGATAAAATCTCTAAATTGACCAGTGTTTGAAAAACAATTGTTTTGCCAGGAGTTTTCCCTCTTACTCTGTCTTTCTTTTTTTTTTTGGTCCGCTTTTCTCCCCCCTGCCGTTTTGAGGTCACTCGTCCCGGTCAGTTGTTTTTCGGTAGAAGAACAAAGAGAAGAGTTGCTGCCTTGCTGGGGAGGTGTCCCTATGGTAGCCTTTCACCATTAAGCTTGCTGTGCATCTTTCAAGACACACCATGGGCCTCTCCAGTCCCCCATCAAATAACATTCACATGTGTGCATAAAAAGGCACACAGAGTTATTGTCCTTCTCCAAACCGATTAGTCTAATTGATTAGCCTTCAATACACATGTAGTTATCCTAAACCAAACACACAGACCCCTCCTAGTGTTGACGGCACTTGAAATAGCCGATTTCTTAAAGTCACAAATACTGCTTTTTTTAAGGTTTAAAATTGTAATTTGGGTTTCTTCTAGAAGCTGTTTTCATGGTGTAGTGTCCAAATAAACCTTATATTTCTCACAGTGCCATTTCTAAATCTCCCCTTTTCAGCCTCCATCTGAAATGCTCCGTTTAAGCGCCTGTCTCTTTAAGACCTGCCTTACAAAAAGCCCAGTCTGCTCTGATAGGCCCTGAATCGGTCTGCGGGTTGGATTATAACTGCCAGTTAGATTCAGGGGGTATCTGGGGGTGTGCTTATCAAAGGTTGAGGTAGGTTGGTATTGAGGGGGATTGTCTTCTTCCCTTATGACATCACAAGGGAATAGAAATCTAAATGGGTTTTGAACACAGGTTTTCAGAAAGAGGGAGGGGGAGAAAAGGTTGATTTTTCTCTTACTTGGGGACACATATTAATGTTAAAAAATATGAAGAAAGTGTATTTTGCATAATAGGTAGACCTTTAAAGGGTGATTTGATGTTCATTATTTCATTACCGTATATAAAACCTCCACACAGGATTAATATTTAATTTTAAGAATAGATGAAATTGCTTTGTATAATATAGGCTACTATACTAAGTGCTGAAACCTTCTCTCTGAAAAAGACCCCATAAAGAACATATTTCCATATTTTACTACTTGGGGCAAGGAGGAGAATACATCTGGTAGGGGAGAGGCATACATAGATTTGAACTGCTCTTCTTCTCCTGCCAATAAAGAGCATTATATTTGACGCATTTGAGAGCCTGACTCCCTTTGGTGTCCATATGGGTGTGATGGTTAACTGATGGTGCAGTGCGAGATAAGTGGGTCAGCTAATCTCCCTCATACCAAGCTGTCTACAACCAGTTCAGATTGAAAACAGCTCTCTAAGGCAGTGGCCCTCAAACGCCTCGTGTTGCTACGACTTGTAGGCACACCAAAGAGGAAAGCACTTTGTATGATTTGATTTAACTGGTTATGTTTGCATTCGATGATTTGTACAATTTCCCTAACGACAACTCTAAAGGACCTGGAGATAGCTGAATATGTAAAATAATAACATTATTTTATTATATTTGAATTTATTTTACGATTGGCAGTAGCAGAGTGCGGTGGACAGACATTTGTCTCTTCTATCTAAGTTAACTGATGTAATGCTCTGCATCAGCACATTTTGATACAAGTTCAACCAACAAGTGGATATTATTAACCATCGTAATGCTAATTATACTCTATCAGGACATTTCCTTTGTCAACGTCTAGAAATTCTGCCCACAACAACACATTCCTGCATCACCCTAGTATTACTTTGTATAAAGTCTCACAATATGCTTACAGAGCTGCTTGTTTGTGCTTTAGGCTACTGATAACTGCATGACAGACACAATCCCTGTGATGACACGGTAATTGTGAGTAATCACAATTACATCAGCGAATACTTTTTGCAGTTGGTGCTGTAACTCAAGAGGGAGGGAAAGACCATTCATTGCATCAATAATGAAGTACGCTGAGGCTGATGGAACATGGAGTCATCCATATTACAGGCACCAGAGGGTGTCAGAGCACCACAGCTGTTATACTTCAGTTAAGTCTAGAAACGCAGCTGGATGCAGTACAAGCTTCAATAGCAGCAGAGTTACAATGGTTAACAAAAAGGTAATATTAAGACCAATACACTGGTGGATACTGTGGAGCCCCAATGTGTTCAATGCTAAATAAATAAATAAATAAATAACTGATGAACTAATTATAGGATCAAAAAAAAATTAAATATATAAATGACTCAATCAATTGTGAAATAATTATTAAGATTATTATAAATCAACTAGTTATTTCTATTTCTATCTATTCATTTTCTGTTGATTCTAGCGGCCCCTTTGGACAAATGCGGTAGTTTTTTCACAACAGCGCCCAAGAGCGTGTGTTTGTTTAGGAAGCGAGTGAAAGATAGACCTCAGAATGCATCACGATGAAGTTGTGTTTATTTATGTGAATATGTAAGATTAATTATGGTAATATGACCATGGTGAAGCAGAGTAAAAACAAAATGTTTTTTTAAATAACTTTTTGTGGATTTTAATGGACAACTACAACTACACACAAATAAAACCACAGAATGCATGCATTTATTGTTTTGCAATTATGTGTAGTATAAGTATGTGATGGATGCAGCAAGAGATGTGTGATATGAGATGACTCGATTGATATGTATTTGTGGCCTCACTCTAAAGAGGCATTATGGGGTAACAGCTATCAGAAGATAATTCATTCCGCTTTTATTTTATTTTATTTTATTCTCTCTCTCTCTCTCTCTCTCTCTCTCTCTCTCTCTCTCTCTCTCTCTCTCTCTCTCTCTCTCTCTCTATCTCTCTCTGACACTCAGACACATACTCTGTGTCAGTTAGCCTGAGGGGACAGTATGGCTGTGACAGTTACATCTTCATTCTCTGAGCCCTCTTGCTCATGATAAGAATTTGCAGAAGCAGCAGCAACATTAAGCAGGCTTCAGTAAGAGGGACAGGTTCAATGGGGGAAAAACACACACAAAATGAACAACCTCATGTCGTTCTTATAAAATAAGCGGTGTGGAGACACAGCAAGTACATCAGTGAGTCCTCAGTTAGAGTTACGGGCGCGTGTTCCTCAAGTTCACAGAAAAACTATTAAATGGACATTGTCTTTGAGCGATGCCTCATCCACACTGACCTGTACACCATGTCCATCACACACAGGAGAGTCGTAACTGTCAGAGTGTCCCATCACAGGGACGCTCTTGTGGTACAACCCCGACCCCCGCTGCGGCAGAGGGACACACACACACACACACACACACACACACACACACACACACACACACACACACTTACACAACTTTAGAAAAAAGATACCTGGAACTGATCATGTTTGACCTGCAGACCACCTGCACCCCGGAGGATTTCAGGGAATTTTACTAGTACAGATATTCAATATATTTAAACTCTACACAGGAAGCCATTACCAAAGGTCAGGTCAGTAGCATTGGACTCTTGGGACTAGTTACAGATCCAAGCTTAAGTTCTTAGTATCCAGTGGCATGAGTATGCACGTTACCTAAGAAAGGGTGACTGTGATTGGCCAGAAGATGGCACCACCACTAGACAAAACTGTTTCCAACCCCATAGGGGAATTATTCACCCTATATTCTTCTCTAACACACCACAGAGTGTATAGCAACGGATTTCCTAATGAGCCAGCAGGGTTTTCCACGATGAGTTTTTCTTATTTAATTGCTTCATACATGGCAAGTCATTTTTTTGATCCAACATCTCCACCGTGCAATACCATTTTCATTTCCTAACTTGAGCTGTTGGGATGTTTACAGATGTTTTAATCTCCCATGTGAACACACAACACACGCTCAGACAATCATACTCAAGACTGTGCTCATACACATGCTTTTCCCCTATCAGTTCCTTGTTCCCATAGTAACAGGCTGTTCCAGACAGGCTGACAAATGTGAATGCAGACGCCGAGGTCTGCACAGTGAACGGGGTCAAGACAGCTTTACATTATTGTTGAGGTATTGTTGCAAGGGCATATATAACAAAATATCTCGTGGGAGCTTTCTTTTATGTGTTTCTTGTGGATTATGACCAATTTACCAATCAATCAGCATGATCTGAACGTGGTAATTAAATCCCCAATATTTAAAGGATGCCACTGAACAGAAATCCCCATTGTGATTCTTCCCTTGTGTTGATGTAGCGTTCATGCAGACGCAGAAGACCGAATTCTGCAGAGACCTTAACCAATTTTTGTTTCCGTTTTAGCTTAGCTAAGCACTTTCCAAGCCAAACTCTTGGATAGTTCAGGGGCAAAAAGGGATTACACTTCATTTTCTGTCTAGGTGGGTGTGCTCGCTTTGTTCCCCCTCAATAACAGACCCTCCCTGTCAGAATCGATGCCCATCGACTTCAATTAGATCACTCTGTAGTATAAGTATATAACCCGTAATCTAATTGTCCATTGGCCTATTCAGGAAAACGTACTCACACACACGCACACACGCACACACACACACGCACACACACACACACACACACACACACACACACACACACACACACACACACACACACACACACACACACACACACACACACACACACTTTGAGTAAGGCCAGTAGTTGGTGGAATGATCTCATCCTGAGGCACAGGGAGATGATGTCAGACTTGAGATGTTGCTGCTGCCGCCGAGCTACTGTAACTGTTTATGTTTTTACAGGCCATGAGGGCTTGCAGTGCAGGAGAGCGGTGGGGGCCTGTGTAAAAGTGTGTGTGTGTGCGGGTGAGTTCTTTGCAGTTACCCCTTTTGATTGGGTTTGCCTTAGAGCTGTATGAGCTTTATCTGCATATGCATCTGGACTTTTAAACAGATTGGAAAACTTGATCATGAGAACCGGGGCCAATCGACTAATCCGTTTTACCATTTGGGTATCTAAATCGTGTTCTTTTTTTTCTACATATTTTCTCGGTTTTGCGGGTCTGCAGAGATTGTAGACGTATTCCTTCTAGACAGGGAGACCTAATTTGTCCATTCCTCTTCCTCATTCCATTAATCAGCTACTTTCATGTTTTGTAGAGGGGAAAAAAGTGTGATTCTGCGTCCTACATCCCCTGGAGCATTTATTTTCAATCACTTATCCTCTCCCAACTTCTCCCATGGGTGTTCCCTCTATGCTTTCCCCCTGTTTCACTTGGTCTTTCCCTCCTCATTTTTCCGCTGCTCCTGTCCTCCCTCTTATCTTTGTTCTCCCAGAAAGCATTGAAAGAGTCTGTTTGATCTTATTTCGCCCTCCTTTTCCTCCCCCCTCTTCTCTCCCTCTCTCTCTCTCCCTCTCTCCCTCTCTTTTTCTCTCTCTCTCTCTCCCTCTCTCTCCCCAGTGATCTCATTTCCAGGATGTGTGTGATGTCTAGTGTCACTCTGTGCATTTACCGTTAGTGGTGGAGGAGAGAAGAGGAGAACGCAGTGACAACAGGACACACCCTAATGTGACCTCATGCATATCCACCCTCTCTCTCTCTCTCCCTCCCTCTCTCGCTCTTTCTCTCCTCTCTCTCTCTCTCTCTCTCTCTCTCTCTCTCTCTATCTCTCTCTCTCTCTCCCTCTCTCTTCATCTTGTGTGCCGGTGGACAGCGCGGTGACATCATGTTAGCTGCGTGAGCTGAATACAGAATCAAAGGGCGGCGACGGCAGACACATCATCACTTATTTACCCATCTACAGTGTTTGTCTAAAGCCGTTCAAATTGTTATATTAACGAATTCACAGCAAATTCAGAAAAAAGAGCGTATTTTTTTTCTAAAGGCAATGTTTCATTAGTGCTATGACTAGCAGAAGTTACACTGCAAGTAATAATCTAAACAGGCGATCACAACCACTGCTGCAAAAACTGGGAGCATCAGGGGCAAGTAACCTCTACTGCATGCAGGATTTGGATTGCTTTACACTAGGGACAATTTGGCTGCTATTATGCTCTTCTGGGGAAATTTGAAAACATTTAATTACAATCGACCAGACACAAAGCATTATGAACCCTCATGCGAAAGTCGGTTTTAAGTCCAATATTAACCCTACTTGGTGGTCTGACTTTTCTTCAGCAGCTATAGTCCCTAACTGCTATACGGTGCTAAGCAGTTTTTGATGGATTATGGGAGTGTGAATCAAAACGGTAAAGTGGTTCACAAATCAAAAACAATTAACTGAAAGACACTAAAAGGATAAATATGAGCTCATCGCAATGAGTAAGATCCGTCAAATTGCAAGGAGTGTTTGATCCATTGTTAATATAACATTCTTGACTATAGCATCTTTAAACCCCTGTTAACACATGCTGCCGGCTCACAAATCCCCATAGTTGGTACAACAAAGTGCCCCAGACCTCCAGGACACTCAAACAACCCTGATCTTGGGTCACTGTGTTAAAATAAAAGCATTTCTTGGATGAATTTAATCATGGGGTAAACTGGAATAATATTCCACTGTTGCTAAGGATATACTATACACAACGGCAGAATATATTATAATATGTGAATTAAATATGACAGTCCTGAGCTATCGTCATTATTATCATAGTTGAAAATCCCACTGAAACTGAAAAAATATTAATCTTGAGTTGTAAAGCAGCAGTAAAAGTAGTATTTGTCATCCCAACTGTGGTCAAAAGTATGCCATATATTGAACAGCATGTGCTTCACACTGCAAAAAGGTTTTCAATTTGTTCTTTTACTTACAGTTGGAATCTAAATAATTTAGGGCCCTGCGTGCTTCCAAGCTGGGACCCCCTGCTGAGATGCACGCATGCACGCACACACACACACACACACACACACACACACACACACACACACACAGAAATTGGTGATTTTCACCAATTACTCACACTACTTCACTAAACTCTCCCCCTGCATTCTATTCACACGCACGCACGCACGCACGCACACACACACACACACACACACTCACACACACACACATATACACACACACACACCCCTGCGCCATGTAATAAAACAGTGGTTGTACCACCCACCCTGCAGTACAACACAAAGAGCTGACAGCCCTCCCCCCATCCTTCCCCTCTCCGTCTCATTGGCTGGGAGGCTTGGATGCTGGCAGTGTCTCGGACCAATAAGACATCTCCAAGGTGATGTCATGGAGGCAGCATTGATGCTGTTGCTGATGCTGTTGCCCGGCGCCTGTATCCGCGGAGCCAGACGGGGGTAAACGTAGTCACCGGTCCATCACCATCAGCAGCAGAGAATACAGGGACATAAGGGGGGTGAGTCTGCATCACACAACACACAGCTGCACACATCTGCTTTTCAATTCTAACGGTTAGGTTTGATTGCATGGGTGAAGGTGGACTCTATGAGTGTGTGTGTGTGTGTGTGTGTGTGTGTGTGTGTGTGTGTGTGTGTGTGTGTGTGTGTGTGTGTGTATGTGTGTGTGTGTGTGTGTGTGTGTGTGTGTGTGTGTGTGTGTGTGTGTGTGTGTGTGTGTGTGTGTGTGTGTGTGTGTGTGTGTGTGTGTGTGTGTGTGTGTGTGTGTGTGTGTTGGCGAGGGTGTAACGGGGCGAGGGTGAGGAGAGTGATGATGATGCGGTGGTTGCTGCTGACAGGAGGAAAGGAGGAAAAGGGCGACATTG